>NW_021168125.1:0-865 GCF_004154835.1 Alternaria arborescens
TCTTAGATACTATACTTAGCTTTTATATTATATACTAGCTAGAACTAGTCTCTAACAACCTTAGAATCTTTATAGAGGGCCCTCTTATAGTTATACTTTTAATTAAACTTAACTTTAAGCTTAAAGCGACACTTAACAAAGGTTGCAGCCTAGTTAATGCTAACTAAGTATAGGCAACGCGCATCCTGCAAAGAATTAGCTATATCTTTAACAGCAGCAAGCTAGAGGAGAAAGTCTTGCGCGTTAAAGTTAAGGATATACTTAATAAGTATATCCTCTTCTATATCTAATAGTCTCTTTAAGTTAGGTCTACAGTTAAATTAAAATATCTTTCCTGCAAGTTAATTTCTAAGCGTACTTTAAGAGACTCTATAAATAGCCGCAGCACGTCGCTAAGTAAGAGTTGCGTCTTGTTAGATAGCCTAGATTGCAGTCTAGATTTAGTTTTTAACTAAAAGCTTTTAAGCGTAATTGCGCTGTAATATCGCGCTTAAAAGTTAAATAGTCGTGATTTTAGTAGGCTCTTAGCACAGGTAGGCAACTTAGGCGTGTGGCTAACTCGCCTGTAGGGTACGTTACCTCTTATAGCTTTAATAGACTAAAAAATAGACTTATTTTAGTTTACTTAAACTCTCTTATAGTCCTCTTTTACCTAGCAATAGTTATAACTAACAATAAATAAAGAAATAATAAAGCTCCTTACTAAGATATAGAGATACGTTACGTTATTATTCTTAGAAAGACTTGTATTCTATAGTACTATTCGAAGTAAGATAGGCAACTAAACACACGTAATATAGCTAATAGGGTAAGTTAACGTCTTTTTAGGTGTTTTTAACTATATATAAAAATGTTATACTTTATT
>NW_021168126.1:0-860 GCF_004154835.1 Alternaria arborescens
AGACAAAATCTTTTACTTAATAGCTAGTTCTTTTAAAATATATTCTACTATTATATCTTAGAACTTAATTTTTATTAATATACTATGTAAGCGTATCTTTATAAGCTTAAGTGCGTATTAGTTAATTAGAGCTTACGCTTCTCTCTTATATAAAGGCGTTTCTTTACTAGAGTTAAAGTAGGACTTCTAATAACGTTTTTAACTCAGCTAATATAAGTTTGCTACTAACTAGTACCTTAGCTAGTAAGCGTAGCACGTATAGTGTGCACTTTATAGCGCTAGTAGTAGAGACCTTTACAGCGCTGTATATACTAGCTACGTACGTCTTACACGCGCCTACTAAGCTAAGCTTAAGCGTAGATCTTCTTACTCTACTCTACTCTTTCTTTACTAGAAGCTTATTTTATAAGGTAAGTAATAACTAAGTTAGTAAAGTATTCTTCTACTTATAATCTACTCTTCTTAAAAGACTATCTACTAAGTTAAAATAGCCTAAGTAGTACTTTATCTTAAGATTAAAAGCACCTAAACAGAGCGCCTATTATGCTTAGCGTAGATTTAGTTTTTAGACTGCGCGTATAGAGCGTAGGTTATTATAGTCTATTAAAACTTAGATAGTCTATTATGCGCTTTCTAAATAGTGTCTCTATTATTTAAAATAATATATAATTGCTAGTAACTTAGATTATAAACTTTATAGTTAAGCTTTACGCTTTATAACTTACGTAAGATAAACGTAATTAAGTACTATTTATTATCTTTAAATAGCTAGAATAGTATACTAGAAATAGTAAACGTAGAGGTATCTATTTTAAAGTAATTCCGAGTGCAGTAATAAAATAGCGTAAAATAGGCGAATA